>NC_133123.1:209912345-209950235 GCF_033568475.1 Henckelia pumila
AAACAAGAGCAAGTATCCACAACATGAATACCCAGATGGGACAGCTCGCCACCGCCATCAACAAGCTAGAAGCACAAAATTCCAATGCTCTACTCTCAAACAATTCCAAACCCAAGAGAAAACGCATGTGCAATCACTTTAAGGAATGGGAAGGAGTTGAAGATAAAGGAAAAAGAGGTGGAGGTTTCACCCAAAGAGAAACCACAAGAAGAGCCGAAGGCGACTGATGGAGAAGCACCCAAGGAAGAAGCACCAAGAGTTAAATTTCCTCCACTTTCTGAATATAAGCCTGTCACCCCTTTCCCCTTAGCACTTAAAGAGTCTAGAAAAAATGAAGGGATAAAGGATCTTTATGAAACTTTTCGTAGATGTGAGGTAAATATTCCGTTGCTAGATGCTATTAAGCATGTGCCTCGATACGCGATGTTCTTGAAGGAATTGTGCACAACAAAGATGAAACAGACATTGAAGGGATGTCAAAAGGTGGAACTTGGTGAGAATTTATCTGCTGTGATCCAAAGGAAATTGCCCGCAAAATGTAAGGATCCAGGTATGTTCTCTATCCCATGCACTATATGGAATGTTAGACTTGAGAAGGCCATGCTAGATCTAGGAGCATCAATCAATCTTATGCCTTATTCCATCTATTCATCCTTGAAACTTGGCCCATTGAACAAAACTGGAATGATTATTCAGTTAGCTGATAGGTCTAATGCATATCCTAGGGGAGTCGTAGAAGATGTGTTGGTGCAAGTGAATGAATTGGTGTTTCCTGCAGATTTTTATGTGCTAGACATGGAAAACGGTGATCATAATAGTCCTATTTTGTTAGGCAGACCGTTTTTGAAAACTTTCATGACAAAAATTGATGTTCACAGTGGCACACTTACTATGGAATTCGATGGCGAGGTTGTGAAATTTAATATTTATGATGCCATGAAATTTCCTGATAGTGATGATTGAGTGTTTTCTGTTGATATTGTGGATTTCTTGGCACAAGATTATTGTGAGCATGCAGGGAAAGATGAGCTAGAGGTGGCTATTATAGCACCCATTATGCAGACGGAAGATGGGATTCGATGCAGTCAAGAAGTGGAAGAGATTGAAAAACTTCTGAATAATTCACCTGAGCTACCTCAGTGAGGTAATGTCTCTTACTTATCTTTACCAATATCTAATACTAGGCGTCTTCCATCTGTTTTACAGGCGCCAGTGGTCGAACTCAAGATGCTTCCAAACCATCTGAAGTATGTTTTCCTTGGTGAAGGAGAAATACTACCGGTTATCATCTCCAACAGTTTGGAAGTCGAGCAAGAGGAGCAGTTAGTCAAAGTATTGCAAGAGCACAAGACTGCTATCGGATGGACCATAGCAGACATTAAGGGAATTAGCCCTTCCACATGCATGCACCGAATTCTGATGGAAGATGGAGCAAATCCCTCACGTCAACCACAGAGGAAATTGAATCCACCGATGATGGAGGTGGTCAAAGCTGAGATCTTGAAACTATTTGAATTTGGGGTTATCTACCCAATTTCTGATAGTCAGTGGGTCAGTCCGGTTCAAGTTGTGCCCAAGAAAACTGGAATTACTGTGGTAAAGAATAAGGATGACGAGATGGTTCCCACCCGTATTCAAAATGGGTGGAGGGTTTGTATTGACTATAGGAAACTGAATGCCGGAACCCAAAAGGACCACTTTACTTTACCCTTTATTGATCAAATGATTGAAAGGTTAGCATGTCATCCTTGCTATTGTTTTCTTGATGGATATTCTGGTTATTTTCAGATTGCTATCGCGCCAGAGGATCAGGAGAAGATGACGTTTACATGCCCGTTTGGCACCTTTGCGTATCGACGGATGCCCTTTGGACTTTGCAATGCACCGGCCACTTTCCAACGGTGTATGGTTAGTATCTTTTCAGATTTCATAGAGCATATCTTAGAAGTTTTCATGGATGATTTCATTGTCTATGGTGATTAATTCGAAAACTATATGTCTAAACTTGTGTTTGTCCTTAAGAGGTGTGTCGAAACCAACCTAGTTTTAAATTCGGATAAATGTCATTTTATGGTTGGGCAAGGTGTGGTTTTGGGTCATGTCGTTTCGTCTAAGGGAATAGAGGTAGATAAGGCTAAAATTGATATCATTCAGTCTCTCCCTTATCCCACATATGTGCGGGAAGTGCATTCTTTTCTTGGCCATGCAGGTTTCTACAGAAGATACATTCAAGATTTCGCCAAGATCGCATCCCCCATGTGCAAACTCTTACAAAAAGATGTGTCATTCGAGTTTAATGAGTCATGCAAATCATCCTTTGACAAATTGAAGAACTCCTTGATATCTGCACCAATAATCCAACCACCGGATTGGAGCAAGCCATTCGAGATTATGTGTGACGCCAGTGACTACGCAGTTGGCGCTGTTTTAGGCCAGAAAGTTGGGAAAGTATCGCATGCTATTTATTATGCTTCGCATATCCTGAACGATGCCCAACAAAATTATTCCACTACTGAAAAGGAGCTTTTATCTGTTGTTTTCGCATTAGAAAAATTTCGCTCTTATTTACTTGGTGCTAAAGTCATTGTTTACTCTGATCATGCAGCTCTTCGTTTTTCGATGGCGAAGAAAGAGGCAAAACTAAGGCTGATCCGGTGGATACTACTGATGAGCGAATTTGATTTGGAAATCAAAGACAAAAGAGGGGTCGAGAATCAAGTTGCTGACCACTTGAGATGTCTAGTTCATGTTGATGAGGAGCTGAATTTGCAAGACGAATTTCCTGACAAACAATTGTTTTCAGCGAGCGCCGAATTACCATGGTACGCAAATATTGTGAAGTATTTAGTTACTAATGGTTTCCCCTCTGAATTTTCCAAGGCGCAAAAAGACAAATTGAGAAGCGATGCGAAGTATTATGTGTGGGATGATCCATACTTGTGGAAACACTGCGCTGATTAAGTTATACGACGATGTGTCCCCGCGAGCGAGGTAATCCCTATTCTCACGTTTTGTCATTCTTATCCATGTGGTGGCCACTTTGGGCCAAAAAGTACGTCAAGGAAGGTGTTGGACAGTGGATTTTTCTGGCCTTCCTTATTTCGAGACTCTTACCTGTTCTGTAAGTCGTGCGCTCAGTGCCAAAAGACAGGTAACATCTCCCAACGAAAGGAGATGCCCCAACAACCTATTCTAGTTTGTGAGATCTTTGATGTTTGGGGCATCGACTTCATGGGACCCTTTCCGAGTTCATATGGTTATATTTACATATTACTTGCTGTAGATTATGTATCGAAGTGGGTGGAAGCAAAGGCCACCCAGACTGACGATTCAAAAGTTGTTGCAGATTTTATCAAGCATAACATTTTCTCTAGGTTTGGAATTCCAAGATCCCTCATCAGTGATAGAGGTACACACTTCTGCAACCGAACCGTGGCCAGTCTGCTGAAGAAATACCATGTGACGTACATGATTTCCACTGCATATCACCCACAATCCAATGGTCAAGCTGAGGTATCAAATAGAGAAATCAAATCTATCCTAGAGAAGACTGTGAATCCTACGAGAAAGGATTGTAGCTTAAGGTTGGATGATGCCTTGTGGGCATACAAAACCGCATTCAAGACACCGATTGGAATGTCTCCATATTGGTTGATTTTTGGGAAAGCATGTCATCTGCCAGTGGAGTTGGAGCATAGACCCTATTGGGCTATAAAAAATTTTAACATGCAGATGGATGAGAGCAGTGAACACCGGAAGCTGCAGTTGCAAGAATTGAAAGAGATCCGGAATGATGCCTATGCTAGCTCTAAGATCTACAAGGATAAGACTAAGGCCTTCCACGACAAGATGATCTCTCGACGAAACTTCGAAGTCGGTCAGAAAGTTTTGCTCTATCATTCACGACTTCGGTTGTTTCCAGGTAAGTTACGTTCACGTTGGAATGGACCATTTCTTGTTACTAATGTCTTTCCTCATGATGGAGTCGGAATTCAAAGTTTGGACACCTCCAAAACATTCAAGGTGAATGGCCACCGACTGAAGTACTACTATAAAGGAGTCCAAGTGAACGAGGGCAAGGGCAAGCTTGATATCCCTCTTGATGCTCCGCCTAACATCGACTAAAATCACGGCAGGCAGTCGAGCTATAGACTGACTGAAAATTTAGCGTTGACTGGGAGGTAACCCAGTGTTTCTTTTCCTGTTTTTTTTCTCACTTTTATTGTTTTGCTTTCTTTTGGCTTTATTTTTTTGTTTTTCGGAAATTTTTGAAAAATACAAAAAATTTTATTTTTTGCTCGCTCGATCCGCAACTTCTTGCCGATCGAGCAAGGGCTCTTTTAATGCGAGACAGTAAGTTCTAATTTTTGTCTCTCTCGATCTGCAATTTATTGTCGATCGAGCGAGCATCATTTTTTTTGGGACAGTAAGTTAGTTGTTTTGTCTCGCTCGATCCGCAACTTCTTGCCGATCGAGCGAGAGGTTTTTTTCATCGAGCAGTAAGTTGAATTTTTAGGGTCGCTCAATCCGCAACATCTTGCAGATCGAGCGACACCTCTTTTACACGAATTAAAACGCGATAACCCCTCCTTCTCCCCTATTTTTTCTTTCTTTCCTTATTTTCTCTCCCCATTATCGTTCTAAATCCCTAAAACCCCAAATCCTTTTCTACCAATTTCTTCTCCTTTAATTCGTTGTTGGTTCTTTCATTCCACAGGAATCACTCGGAAGTAAAATTACAACTCTTCGGACGCCATCCTCTCCGATCATTTTCTCCAGCCTCTCTCTTGCCGGAACCTTGCTCAAATGCCGGTCACCTCTTCCGATCGTCTCTCATCGCGGGATATATTCTTCGGGCTTTTCTTACTCTCAGGTTGTAGTACCTGAAATCCAATCAACTAAATCGCATGCATTAATTTAATAAATATTATGATTATTATTTTTAGTTTAATTGATTTAAATTCTATATGTGAATTATGTTTAATTGTTTAAGTTTATGTATTTTTAAAATGATTCTATTCTGAAATTTAATCGTTTTAAATATTTAAAAGGTTCAATATTTGTTTATTTAAATAATTTTAAATGTCTAGCTTATTTATTCAAATGATTTTTTTTTATCGTGCAGCTTATTTGTTTTAAGTATTTTAAAGGTTTAAGCTTTCATATTTAAATTACTTTAATTGCTTAGTCTATTCGTTTAAATGATTTTAAATGTTTAGCTTAATTATTTTTAAGTCGTTATCTGTCTAAATCATTTTAAAGGTTTCTATGCCATTAGTGTATTTATTTAAATGACTTTTAATTGTTTGTCTAGTTGTTTAAATCATTTTATTCGCTCTGTCTTTTAGGTAAATATTTCACTGATTGTTGTGACATCAAAATATTTAAAGTGTTGATTTTAATTGTTTGAGGCGACTGTTTAATTTTCCTTTAAAGTTCTGACTGTTCAAATATTTCAAGTATATTTATGTTAAAGTTTTTAAGTTCAGGGTTCTCCGGCTCCGACCTCGGCAGTGGTGGATTATGGCGGTTATTCCCAGACTGTACTTCTAATGTTATTATGTGTGAGTTTCGGAGGAAAAATGTTGAAGTTTGGATTTTTAGAATTTTCGGGTAACAAGAATCGCTTTTATCGCATTCTTGAGTTTATTTTCAAATTCCTCTGAAAAGCAATATTTGAGACCTGGAATACTAAATTTCCAACTTTAATTATTTTATTAGAGACTTTCAAACTTAGGGGAAAAATGCTAGCATTTGTTTTAAAAGAAAAGTTAAAAGTGCTTTTGGAGTATGACCTTTTCTAGTCAAAGTTACACATTGACTCACACACATTCACACTACTTTATACATACACATGCTTACACTAGTACACTTGGTACACATTCTTTCTTGACTCCAAAGCAAAAGAAAAGTTAAAACCCTAGCTCATCTTTTCCTCTCTTGGCCGCCCCCCCCCCTCTCCATTCTCTTCAACATTTCGGCTCCCTCTTCTTCTTAGTTCTCCGGCCGCCGCCGGCCAGCCACCACCACTGCCGGAGCTAGGAGGTCACCGGAGGAGCTTGGTCTAGCTTTGGTTCGAAGCTTTGAGCTCCCCTCCCTTCTCCATTGATTTTCTTGGTTGTTTTGGTGAAGGCAAGTATAAGCATTTCTTGGCTCTCATTCAAGCTATTTATGCTCTTGTTCTTATTCCCTTAAATATTTTCGAAATGCTTGTTAATGTATGCATATAGGGTTCGAAATTTTGACAATTTTCAGAAGGGTTCTTGGGGGATTTTTGAAATTTGGAAGTGCTATATGTTTTAAGGAGTTGCATTTTGAATTATGATGGAAAGAATGGAGTGTTTTGATTGCATATATGATTTTCGAAATTTTCAGAAGTATGCCCTATATATATTTCGAAATTTTCATGATATTAGGGCTGTTTTGAATGTATGATTAATGCATTATGTTGTTTGGTAATTGGTTACATTGATTGAACAAGGATCAAGACACGTTTGGTGCTTGATCTTGATGATTTCTAAATTGTGGAGCGGGAGTGTGGTTGAGTGTTGCCCTAGTGCTTGGGATAAGTCCTAAGAGATGTTATTTGAGGTGTATTGTTGTTTGGTATGGAGAAAAGTTAAGGAAAGAGGGTTATGGGGTTGAATTTTTGAGTTAGAGGTAAGTTGGGTATTGTTGAGTGTGCAGGGCAGTACTGTTCACGGGGCAGGGCAGGTCTTGGCTGAGGTCTGGGCAGGGTTGTCGGTATAAAATGGGCTTATTTCGGATAAGTTTGGACCAAGTTATGAGTCTTTTAAGTTGGAGGTGTAGGTGCAGATTTTTCTTTGTAAAAAGGGGCTGTCCAATTTTCTTGTCTTGTCAATTAGCTCGTTTGATCATTTGATGTTACCACCTATTCCTAGGGGTAATTTGAAGTGTTTGTTAAGTGTCGGTTCAAGCGGGATGGGTTTTGGTTAAGGAATGACAAAGTTTAGGGTCTTACGGTTCTCTTACTCGGGCTACGTCAAGTTTGAGGGAAATTGTTGAGTGAAGTGTTTCTTTTGTCTTAGGGGCAGCCACTCATCCACCTTACACCCACATTTTTTAGTTGAGTCTCATGTCTTAAAGGTTGCCTATTCGTGTGCATATGACATGTTCTTGAGTTTCATAAAGTGAAAGGAAGTTTTCTTGTTTTGCATGCTATAAAGAGGGGTGAGTCGAGTCTTAATGAATGAAAAAGAAAAGAAAGTAAATGTTTTTGAATGAAGTGATTTGTTTGTGACAAAGAGGGGTGTTGCTAGGCCGGGGGTGCCTCGGTCTACTCACCAAGAGGTTATAGAGGTTTAGGTAGGGAGCAAGAGACATCTTGTTTATCCTTGCCACATAGGGCAATGTGGGATCGGGAGTAATCTCGGTCTCCTTGCCACAGAGGGGCAATGTGGGATCGGGAGTTATCTCGGTCTCCTTGCCACAGAGGGGTTAAGTTCGTCGGGAAAAATCTCGTCGTCTTGCCGGCATAGTGCACTGCAGCCATGATCATGATCGAAACAGAGGGTCACTATCCAAGGATCTGATTTCTAGAGGAAAAAGGAAAAGGAAAAGGAAAAGAAAAGAAAAGTTAAAGTTTCAAAGTTTCAGTTGACTCGTCTCACTTTTATGTCAGTCTATCATAAATGCATGAGGTTCAGTTTAAGTTATGAAAGTTGAATGTTATGAAAGTTGAAGGTCTCCCATAGCGTGAGTTCATCAATGCATGTTACTATACTTTCTAGTTTCATGCATATTTACAGTTAAAGTTCAAAGTATACTATGTATCATAGTTTGAGTACATCATCATGTATTTTAAACCTTGTTATCAACTGTTTATGCTTGTTGAGTCTTTAGACTCACTACGCTTGTTTGATTGCAGGTGATGAGTTATATGTTGAGGTGATTGAGGGGCAGGATCCACTGGGTTGAGGCCACTGGTAGTGCGAAGCCCAATGACCGTCGCTGTTGAATGTTTAAGTTTTCCGCGTATTAACTCTGATGTGTAGTAATGATTATGAGAATTGTAGTTTTTAGCCAGGATGTGTTTTCCCTGTGCTTGTTGAAGTTTATTTCTTAGCGCACCTTATTTTGTAACCGGGAGATGGTTACTTGTCTTTGCATGTTTACGATTAGCGCACCTTATTTTGTAACCGAGAGGTGGTTACTTGTCCTTGCATGTTTATGCTTAGCGCTCTTTATTTTGTAACCGGGAGGTGGTTACTTGCCTTTGCATGTTTTTGATTAGCGCACTTTATTTTGTAACCGGGAGATGGCTACTTGTCTTTGCATGTTTATGATTAGCACACTTGAGATTATGTTGAAGGTTATTTCTTAGTTTACTTTATGTTGTAACCCGAAAGTGGTTACTTAGTCTTTGAACGTTTATGATTATTGCATTTGAGACTTTCAGTCATCGTTTCTTTCCTTTATTTGAAATGCTGACTGGGTCAAGGTGGCTTGTTTACTTTTCAAACGAGTCATGGAAATTTTTTTTTTAAAATCAGTATTTTATTTATTATTTAATTTAAGCTTAGAGGTTAGGGTTGTTTCAGTTGGTATCAGAGCGCGGTCTTGGTATGGGCTGAGCCTACTTCCGGTTGCTAAAACTCAAGGGATCTCGCCTCAAGGTCTGTAAGTATTAAGGAATTTTATATGTTTAGATGCATATGAGACTGTTACTTTAAATGTTTTGATGTCGTCCTTTTTAAAATATTTTCAAGTTAGATGTTTAATTTATTTAGATGTGTAGCTCAATGTTTTATTGTTTGAAATTTCTTTAGTAGTTAAAGTGTACTATTTGACTGTCTATATTTTATAGCATGCGATTTCAAGTTAAACGGAGTAGGTGTACCAATGTTCCTTCCAGTTTTGGACAGTACGTGGTGGTTGTTTGAGTTATCCAGTAGTGTTAGTGATATTGAAGAGTAGTAGGAGTTTGTTGGAAATATTTAACTTGTGCATTAGGAGATAGTAATTGTGTATTTCTGTTGTGAGTTGTTTTCTTATATTGGATTCTAGTCGGATGCAACTAAGTGCATAGTTTGTTTAGAATTCGATGAGACTTATGTTTTGGCCAGTTAAGTTAATGAATCGAATCTGTGCAAAGACTTGGGATTCGCACTTTGTTTTATATTTTTATGGATAGTTTTAGTTTTATTTTGTTCTTTTGGGCAATTTTGTTGTTGAAGAATAGTGAATCGGTTATTAATGAGTCTTTCGATTATGTGAACTATTATTCCGATCATTAATTCCTTTACTTCTTTGTGCTCGTATTCATCGCAACATATACTTTTGAACATCTGAAATATCTTTGCACTTCCTTTGTGCATTATGGAATCATATGACATAAGTCAACCTTGAATTCTGCCACTTTGACATTGGTTGAACTTTTAATAAGGCCATGTTCGTATTTCACATTTATTGAAATTTTTTTTTTCTTTTCTCCAGTACTAGAACCACACATGTCGATGCGAGTAAGCATCATTTTGTATTTTATTGGTGATCTACTTGCGTTGTGTGGTTGACTCCTGAATACGTCTTTGTACCGTTGCTTCCCTAAATTTTTTTGACTTGTGTGGACTTCTCTCGATTGAAGTAACACTGACTACCCTTGATTGTACTTTGATTGTTTGAGCATGATTTCATCACCCCTGATGAATGATCACGAGATTTGTACCTTGTTGGCTCATATTCATTTTTCATGAAGCCTCCATTATTATTCATTCATCTCTAAAATTGAATTGTGAGTGAGTTGATTTCACTTATCTAAATTCTTATTTTCAGCTCGCTTGTTTGTAATGCTTGCATCATTTCATTTCGTATGAAGAAGCATTACATGTATGTTTGTTTCCTTCCATGATCCATCATGATGAGAAGTTTGGTGGATTATAGTTTCGATTATCATTTCGACTTCTTGAATAGAGAATTGTCTCGTGACCGCATAGTGAGAGTTTAGGCTATTGGAATTTAGTAATAAGTACTTGATAAGATCCTAAGTTATAATTGTGTTCCGAGGAATGGTGATTATCAATTATATCAAGTCCTAACAGGAAGACTGCTAGTTAGTGAATTAATTGAAGGTGTTACTTCAATTTTAGACCGGACCATTAAGAGCGATCAGAAGATTGTTGGTAAGCGGATTGGGTGTGTTTTAACCTGGTTATTATTTAGAACATTGAAGGAAATAGAGCTGCCGCTAGAAGACTTTTGAGTACTTTATATTAGCGTTCTAAGATTTTTGCGGACGTCAACCGGTAAGACTAATGCACCAACTTTGGATGCAGGATGACGAATAGAATTTTCTGATAGTTTTATTTTTCTGGATAAGATGTAGATTTATTTCTCGGGGTAATACTAAGGTAATTAAGGCACCGTTTGAGGTGTCCAATGGTATACTAAGTCCTTGAAATTTGAATTCATGTTGTACATTTAATATTTGGGAATTTTTTTGGATTTTCAGACTTGCCGTCAAATTGAATTAGAGATTCGAGACATGTCTTCAGGCGATAGGTAAGAAATATTTTGTACTTAGAGACGATCTAATCCAATAAGTAGATAATAGTTCGTGGTATGTTTTGGCTTCAAGGATAAATATGAATTTCTTAGTCGTTCCGCCTGGATTAGAAAAGGTGGATAAATCTATTGGGAAATCCTAATCAAGAGTTGAACTTCCGGTAGAATCAAAGCTGCTAGAGGTGAACGTAGAAATTTATGAATGGATAATTGAGATCTGTTTAGGCACCTATTTGGATTCTATATGTTAACGGCTTTTACCATAGGAATTGAACAACAATGGATTTTAAGGTTATATATTTCCTTATCAAGGATTAGATTAGATTTATTTACAGGAATGAGTCAATCAATCCTAAGATGAGGAGAGTCACTATTTCCACTTAAAGGTTAACCGAACTAGAGTCGTTGCTTAAGAGAACTTTAAGCATCCCTTTAAGCGTTGTGAGTTATGGTAACTAATAAGAGATTGAGAGTAGTCCGTGATCATTAAGCGCAGAACTGCTAATAAGTGGTATAGATCTTTAGAATCTCAAATTGGTTAATAAGTTGTTCTTGAAGGTATCGTTGCCCTGTAATACTATCGATTTAGGTATAATAGGAAATTAACTCAATTTGTCGGTACTTATGTGATTGTTGAGGAGATAGGTAATATGTTTTATCTTTTGAGATGGCGCAGAGTTGTTAGTGATACATGACGGGATTCATGTATCGATGTTGAGGAAGTATGAATAAGATTCATATCATATCCGAGGTTTAACGAGATAGAATTGTATAGTCCCTAAGCTATCCTATTTAGGAAAGTGTAGTGCTTAGTCTCTAAGTATTTTGGGAACTTGTGAATTTTTTAAGAGCTCGAATTGTATATTATGTAAGTTAAGTCTACTTGGTAAATATACCTTAGGTGTAGCTTTGTTGTTAGAAAGTTTTTATGTTTTGGTTGAGGTCGACATAAATTATTTATGGAATGTATGAACTCTATGGCCTGGAGTTCTGGCGTAGGGTATAAGGTTAGCAAAGGTATGTTGTGCAATAAATTAAAGATCTAAGAATCTGTAACATGGAGAACTTATCGGTTGCAGTAAGATGACGCTTTTAAGTTTGTATATTTGGATCGAAAGCAAATTTGAGGAGTGATGGAATTTTCTTGAGGATAAGACCACTTGGGAATAAGTAAGAAATGTAAATTTTATTTTATTTTATTTTTTTTTGCAGAAGGAGTTAACCAAATCCTTGAGGATATAGATGTCAATAAGCATCATAGTGCGCAGAGTAAGGTATTGAGTGTCAACTCAGGTGAGTGAAGAGTTAGAAAAGTTGATGTTTAATTAGTCGTACGTGTCCAGACCTAGTTAGTATGTCCTGAATTTCGAGGACGAAATTCCATTTAAGGGAGGGAGGAATTGTAGTACCTGAAATCCAATCTACTAAATCGCATGCATTAATTTAATAAATATTATGATTATTATTTTTAGTTTAATTGATTTAAATTCTATATGTGAATTATGTTTAATTGTTTAAGTTTATGTATTTTTAAAATGATTCTATTCTGAAATTTAATCGTTTTAAATATTTAAAAGGTTCAATATTTGTTTATTTAACTAATTTTAAATGTCTAGCTTATTTATTCAAATGATTTTTTTTTATCGTGCAGCTTATTTGTTTTAAGTATTTTAAAGGTTTAAGCTTTCATATTTAAATTACTTTAATTGCTTAGTCTATTCGTTTAAATGATTTTAAATGTTTAGCTTAATTATTTTTAAGTCGTTATCTGTCTAAATCATTTTAAAGGTTTCTATGCCATTAGTGTATTTATTTAAATGACTTTTAATTGTTTGTCTAGTTGTTTAAATCATTTTATTCGCTCTGTCTTTTAGGTAAATATTTCACTGATTGTTGTGACATCAAAATATTTAAAGTGTTGATTTTAATTGTTTGAGGCGACTGTTTAATTTTCCTTTAAAGTTCTGACTGTTCAAATATTTCAAGTATATTTATGTTAAAGTTTTTAAGTTCAGGGTTCTCCGGCTCCGACCTCGGCAGTGGTGGATTATGACGGTTATTCCCAGACTGTACTTCTAATGTTATTATGTGTGAGTTTCGGAGGAAAAATGTTGAAGTTTGGATTTTTAGAATTTTCGGGTAACAAGAATCGCTTTTATCGCATTCTTGAGTTTATTTTCAAATTCCTCTGAAAAGCAATATTTGAGACCTGGAATACTAAATTTCCAACTTTAATTATTTTATTAGAGACTTTCAAACTTAGGGGAAAAATGCTAGCATTTGTTTTAAAAGAAAAGTTAAAAGTGCTTTTGGAGTATGACCTTTTCTAGTCAAAGTTACACATTGACTCACACACATTCACACTACTTTATACATACACATGCTTACACTAGTACACTTGGTACACATTCTTTCTTGACTCCAAAGCAAAAGAAAAGTTAAAACCCTAGCTCATCTTTTCCTCTCTTGGCCGCCCCCCCCCCCCTCTCCATTCTCTTCAACATTTCGGCTCCCTCTTCTTCTTAGTTCTCCGGCCGCCGCCGGCCAGCCACCACCACTGCCGGAGCTAGGAGGTCACCGGAGGAGCTTGGTCTAGCTTTGGTTCGAAGCTTTGAGCTCCCCTCCCTTCTCCATTGATTTTCTTGGTTGTTTTGGTGAAGGCAAGTATAAGCATTTCTTGGCTCTCATTCAAGCTATTTATGCTCTTGTTCTTATTCCCTTAAATATTTTCGAAATGCTTGTTAATGTATGCATATAGGGTTCGAAATTTTGACAATTTTCAGTAGGGTTCTTGGGGGATTTTTGAAATTTGGAAGTGCTATATGTTTTAAGGAGTTGCATTTTGAATTATGATGGAAAGAATGGAGTGTTTTGATTGCATATATGATTTTCGAAATTTTCAAAAGTATGCCCTATATATATTTCGAAATTTTCATGATATTAGGGCTGTTTTGAATGTATGATTAATGCATTATGTTGTTTGGCAATTGGTTACATTGATTGAACAAGGATCAAGACACGTTTGGTGCTTGATCTTGATGATTTCAAAATTGTGGAGCGGGAGTGTGGTTGAGTGTTGCCCTAGTGCTTGGGATAAGTCCTAAGAGATGTTATTTGAGGTGTATTGTTGTTTGGTATGGAGAAAAGTTAAGGAAAGAGGGTTATGGGGTTGAATTTTTGAGTTAGAGGTAAGTTGGGTATTGTTGAGTGTGCAGGGCAGTACTGTTCACGGGGCAGGGCAGGTCTTGGCTGAGGTCTGGGCAGGGTTAGGGCTGTACCATAGTAAAGTTCATGATGTTGTGGTCATGTCGGTATAAAATGGGCTTATTTCGGATAAGTTTGGACCAAGTTATGAGTCTTTTAAGTTGGAGGTGTAGGTGCAGATTTTTCTTTGTAAAAAGGGGCTGTCCAATTTTCTTGTCTTGTCAATTAGCTCGTTTGATCATTTGATGTTACCACCTATTCCTAGGGGTAATTTGAAGTGTTTGTTAAGTGTCGGTTCAAGCGGGACGGGTTTTGGTTAAGACATGACAAAGTTTAGGGTCTTACGGTTCTCTTGCTCGGGCTACGTCAAGTTTGAGGGAAATTGTTGAGTGAAGTGTTTCTTTTGTCTTAGGGGCAGCCACTCATCCACCTTACACCCACATTTTTTAGTTGAGTCTCATGTCTTAAAGGTTGCCTATTCGTGTGCATATGACATGTTCTTGAGTTTCATAAAGTGAAAGGAAGTTTTCTTGTTTTGCATGCTATAAAGAGGGGTGAGTCGAGTCTTAATGAATGAAAAGGAAAAGAAAGTAAATGTTTTTGAATGAAGTGATTTGTTTGTGACAAAGAGGGGTGTTGCTAGGCCGGGGGATGCCTCGGTCTACTCACCAAGAGGTTATAGAGGTTTAGGTAGGGAGCAAGAGACATCTTGTTTATCCTTGCCACATAGGGCAATGTGGGATCGGGAGTAATCTCGGTCTCCTTGCCACAGAGGGGCAATGTGGGATCGGGAGTTATCTCGGTCTCCTTGCCACAGAGGGGTTAAGTTCGTCGGGAAAAATCTCGTCGTCTCGCCGGTATAGTGCACTGCAGCCATGATCATGATCGAAACAGAGAGTCACAATCCAAGGATCTGATTTCTAGAGGAAAAGGGAAAAGGAAAAGGAAAAGAAAAGAAAAGTTAAAGTTTCAAAGTTTCAGTTGACTCGTCTCACTTTTATGTCAGTCTATCAGAAATGCATGAGGTTCAGTTTAAGTTATGAAAGTTGAATGTTATGAAAGTTGAAGGTCTCCCATAGCGTGAGTTCATCAATGCATGTTACTATACTTTCTAGTTTCATGCATATTTACAGTTAAAGTTCAAAGTATACTATATATCATAGTTTGAGTACATCATCATGTATTTTAAACCTTGTTATCAACTGTTTATGCTTGTTGAGTCTTTAGACTCACTACGCTTGTTTGATTGCAGGTGATGAGTTATATGTTGAGGTGATTGAGGGGTAGGATCCACTGGGTTGAGGCCACTGGTAGTGCGAAGCCCAATGACCGTCGCTGTTGAATGTTTAAGTTTTCCGCGTATTAACTCTGATGTGTAGTAATGATTATGAGAATTGTAGTTTTTAGCCAGGATGTGTTTTCCCTGTGCTTGTTGAAGTTTATTTCTTAGCGCACCTTATTTTGTAACCGGGAGATGGTTACTTGTCTTTGCATGTTTACGATTAGCGCACCTTATTTTGTAACCGGGAGGTGGTTACTTGTCCTTGCATGTTTATGCTTAGCGCTCTTTATTTTGTAACCGGGAGGTGGTTACTTGCCTTTGCATGTTTTTGATTAGCGCACTTTATTTTGTAACCGGGAGATGGCTACTTGTCTTTGCATGTTTATGATTAGCACACTTGAGATTATGTTGAAGGTTATTTCTTAGTTTACTTTATGTTGTAACACGAAAGTGGTTACTTAGTCTTTGAACGTTTATGATTATTGCATTTGAGACTTTCAGTCATCGTTTCTTTCCTTTATTTGAAATGCTGACTGGGTCAAGGTGGCTTGTTTACTTTTCAAACGAGTCATGGAAATTTTTTTTTAAAATCAGTATTTTCTTTATTATTTAATTTAAGCTTAGAGGTTAGGGTTGTTTCACAGGTATCTTCGGACTTCGGTTTTCGTTGATTGCTCTTGAGATTCTTTACGGGGTTGCCGGAATTGTATTTGCACGCCAAGTGTTCGACAAATTGCATCCTTGTTTTTCGCTATCATACTACTACTCTCCATGGGACCTAATGTAAGGCCCTGAAATTAATTATCTCGTAATTAGCAGAGTTAATTATTATTTATTTTAGATTTTAGGAGATTGAAATTGATAATTGGAAATTAAGAAATTTGAGGACTTAATTGATATTTGATTAGGGACGGAATTGCAAAGTGGAGAAGTTTGGGGACCATAGTGCAAAAAGAAATAAATATATATATAATTGTTAGACTAGTGGGTTGACTAGTCTCCACTTCCTCCCTTCTCCTTCTCCATCGGTTTCTCTCTCCTCCATTGAAGGGGAAGAACGTGAATCTCCAAGCTTTTCCTTCCAAGGTTCTACTCGATCCTACCGTTAGATTTCCGATCCGAGTTGAGATTCATGATCACCGCAACAAGAGCATCATTTTAACGTAAGTATTTATTCGATCGGACATGCTTCATTTTTCGGATGTTATTAGAATCGAATGATTTTTGGATATGTTGTTCTTGGGCTATCATAGATCGTATATTTGAAGTCGGATCGTTAAAAGAACGAAGTTTGAATTTATTATGATTTTTGAGGTGAAATTCAAAAATGATGATTTTTGATTGAGGTTGGATTTTGATTGTTTTGATGGATTGGAAGATGATATGAGTTGTATAAAATGGTTGGAGAGTGTTGATGATTTTTGGATTGACCGTTTATAGTCGTTATGCCGTTGAAATTGATTTTTGGACTATCGGTTATATTGTTTCGAGTTGTTCTACGGGTTTGTTGGAATGGTTGAATTGATATCAAATCCGTATTCCTTATTTCCAGAATTTGGTTGAAAGATTTGGGTTTGGAACGAACTTGGAAGCTTAAACCTATTTATGATTTGAAGACGGTATAGTATTCGTTATTCTCGACTTTGATAATTGAATTGGAAAAGATTGTGAATCGAATTATTATTTTGATTTCAGGATTTGAAGTGAAGACTTGAATAAGGTAAAAGATGACATTGGATTTGATGGGACGATTAACTCGAATTTGACTTAATTCGAGTGTCCAAAAGAAAATCACATACTTGCATGTTATTTGATTGAATGAGCTTTGTTGATTACTTTCTCTTATATTATTTCATGAATGGATTTGAATTTATGAGTGAAATCATGATAGAATACTCAATGGAAATTTATGATTGAAATTATGATTGAATGCATGAGATTTCATATGCATTCATATTGAGCCTTGATTATTCGAATTGATTTAGACGATCTAGGGATTATAGTTGAGTGACTTTGGTACGTGATTTATTACCTGGTCTATTAAAACTCGCTATAATGTTCTGGAGTCTAGAGGATTAAAATATGCCACGTCAACCTCGAAGGGAGAGTTCGGTGTGATGGTTGGATATTTTAACCTTGGGATCCCAAACGAAGAAGAGAAGAGAAAATTCACCTTTTGATTATCCGGATTTGATAATCTTGAAAATCCAAAGACATGCATTGCATTTTATTGCATTTTGAATTGAGTTGTAGTTATAGCATGATTATGTTATACCACTTGAAGTTGTTGTCTCATTGTTTTTATATAACACGATTTGATTTATTACGTGGATTATTTGTTATGTCTTTTTTACTGGGAATATTATTCTCACCGGATTATCCGGCTGTTGTCTTGTCTTTATATGTGTGCTTGGAAACAGCTGGGGCAGGAACGAGTCAGAGATCTCTTGGATAGGTGGTCGAGTTGATAGAGTGAGGCCTTGGTGTTTTAGAAGTCGAACTTTGTATTCGAACTCGGTTGTACTTGTGGTATTTTGATTTTGGAACTTAGAAGTGATGCATGTTCTACTAGATTGATTATTGTACAACTTTAGAACTTTATGTATGGTATATTGACCTGTTGGAATATCAATGCATGCTTATGATTAAGTTGAGTTATGGTTTTGCACTTTTCCAAGCCTTAGAATTGATTTTTGGCAGTGTTTTTCAGTGTAATTCGAAGGGGCAGCGCGCCCGCTCAACTTAAGGAGCACCCACGCCTCTCCTGGGTTGGAAATTCGCATTTTGCGAAGGATCGGCGTGCCCGCGCCATGAAGAGGCGCGCCCGCGCCAGTTTTACGAACCACCGGCGCTCCTGCGCCATAAACGGCGCGCCCGCGCCTATGATCCGGCAAAAAAAATAAAAAAATTCCTTTGTTTTTAATCTTGATTCTTTTATGCTTAATCATTGTCTATTCTGAGATTAGACGATTAGAACCGAGGTCTCACATTAAGTGGTATCAGAGCGATAATATTCTTGGACTTGAACTAGAGCGAGCGCGAGTAGATCGAGTCCGCATGAATCGAATTCTCGCATGTGATTGATTATTTAAATGATTTATTTTAGATACATGCGAGCATGATTTATTGATTGAGAATTATTTGAATTACATGACTATGTGATTTAATTTATAAAGCATGAATTACTTGAAATATGAACTGTAATTTTTATTTCGGATTCGAGTTCCACCATCTGCTTGAGCTAGCAGATCAGAGATTGTTTGTAATGTGAATTAGAATCCTATTGAGATCCGAAATTCAGTAAATGGTAGTCGAACGAACTTATCGAATAGAGATGTGGAACACCGAATTTTGAGATGGAGTTTTAGTATCCTTTTCTTACTGAATATCAGAATTGTCTCCTGAAGAATTTTAGCAAACGACAACCAGCAGTAACTCCTTCGAATGATCTAGATTGTACCACTACTGCACTAATGGATGTCAGCTTGACACCGATGAGAGTAATCCCAAGGAGATTTTAGTCGTATAGATTAATGATTTTGAAGAGTACCGAGGATGCGGTTGGATGCAGAAGTTGAATAAAAGAGATCGATCAGTTGGATGATTCTCTGAGCTACACAGATGATCGGAGAATTCGGTTAGTGTGGTACCAACTTAGGGAATTGATAAAAGTTGGTAGAATTTAAAAAAGAGAGCATTAGGAAATCAAGGTTCGATCACTTTTAGAATCCGCTTTCATCCGAATTTCTTCGACAGAGTCCTTTTTACCGTTTGATCAGAGTTAGAGGAATTAGAGATCATCTTTAATCGAAGAGAAAGCAGTTTATGAAATCAGTGATCAGTGCCTTGAGAACAGAAGACGTTGTCAGGTCTGCTATCAGCCCGGACAATATGCCGGAGTTCATTATCATGATATTATTGAAAGATCTCCGAAGGGAATTTCATTGTGTCTTTAACTCCTACAAAGAGACTAGCCATTTCGATTGCTCCTTTCGGCCGCAATAATAGAATTTATGAGAACTTATTCATATGAATAATCAATCTTCGAGGCAACAGATTCTACTTGTACTCTTGTCGAGGATCAGATTTAAATTTCACCAATGACGACCGCATGAATCAGTAGAGTATGATTTCTCTTCTTATTATGATATGATCGGTTACGCAACTTATCTTTATTCTTATTGATATTTAATGATGCCTCTCGGTTTGTTGAATTTTTATTAACAGTAGTAGTAATTCCTTGAATTGATGGGATAAGTTGAAACCAAACAGTATTGTACTTTGGTTATCGGTTTTGATTAATTTGTCTCTATAGCTTCTTTAACCGAGTAAAGGACAATCGAGAATTGATGTCAGATAGTTGTTAGAATTTGATTTGAACTTATATATTAATGTTAATCCTTTTTGGATGTTCTGAATTCAACCCGAATTGGTTGAGAGACCAGAGACTTTAGAGTTTGCTGATAAGGTTTCAGATGAGATTCTTGGAATGCCTTTGATTCTTCAAATTGAATTCAACACTGACCTTCGATCAGATATCATCAGCTGAGAAATTGAGAAGAAAGATGTACAGAGACTGAATTCAGAATAAGAATATTGAGAATAGTTTCAGATTTCGTGCCGAGCAGTTATCGCTATTCTATCGACGTCTGAATTTTGATGGGATCAAGTTTTCTCTCCTCGATCTTGTTATCGGTAGCTAGAATTTATGTTGATCATTTCAAGACCGGAATTGTTATGAATCGATCTAGATCGTTATCTCTACCAGAATTTGAATATTATGGGTTTAGTAAGTTTCTATCGCCGATTGTAGAAGAATTCGTATCGTTAGTGAAGCCGATTATTCAAGGGATGATGTTCTTCTGTCTGGATTCTTATTGATTGAAGAAGATATTGATCAGTGCTTTGGGATTCTTTTTTCTTCTATACTGATGACCTTACGGTGTTTCGCACTTCTTCTTATCGAGATTCGAGGCTTATTCTTATTCAGAGGATCACTTATTAGCCTATTATCAGAGCAGCTGAAGACGCTCGAGACTCAATGTCTGTTCTGTACTTGAGCTCGCAGCGATCTTATTGATTTTGAGTTTTGATGTCGTTTTCTTTCGAGGAAAATTCTTAATCTTTTCTGATCTTATGAGTCGAAGTATTTGTGGCGCAGACGGAATTGATCTGGAGACAGTGAAGAGGATTAGATAGTATGAGAATTCGAACTGCGAATCTTTTATCAGAGGAATTGAATGCAACAGCGGATATTGGAGCCAAAGGAATTATTCTTATTTTATCTACTACTGTTATTCTCTTTGAGCCGATGGATCTATTCTTATTTTATCTACTATATCTGACTTCGCCGACCGATGAGTGTTGCACTTCTGAATTAGAGTCCGAAACAGATATGTAGTATATCAGAATTCTTTTATCCGAACTGAGCTAGAATTGATTTAGAAGATGGAGATAGCGCAGAAAACAGATTTAAATTGGAGAATTTAATGACGAAAAGTCAGAACTGGGCAAAGTCTAAGTTTCAGTACAGTGACGATACCTCAGTTGAGAGTAATTGTTTTGTTTTGTCAGAGATTTTGATTGAGACAGAGTATCTTGAGATTGACACTTTGTAGTTATTCGTTATTATTTCAGACGACCGAAATATATTTAGAGATTGAGGAATCGACCTTATAGGAACATATGAAGAATGAGGTTCGAATGATGATTTTGTAATTACTAGTCTGTCCGCTTTTGATAGCTGATCGAGAGAAAGAACCGACTGTTTGTGGTTCAGTTAATTGTCAGAATGAAAAGAAGATTACTTTTCGACGATTACCTTTCGAAAGATATCCATCAGTTTGGAAATTAGAGGCCATCTGAGCTTTATGAGACCGATTGAAAATATCTGCTACTGGTTTTCCGTATGAAATGAATTCCAGAATCGACCAGATGTTAAGAAATTGGTCAGAAATAATTTCAGATTGTTTTGTGTTGTCGCCGTTTATCCATGTGGAACATAATTGGGAGTGTTCGGCATGTGGCCACAGAGGTATAGAACTGTCTATATTGGAGATACTATCTGATTATAATCGAGATATAGTTGTAATATGTTTCTGGTTCCGTACAGAATAGATTTCAGACACGACAATATGATTTAGATTGTTGTCAGGAAGGTTTTCAGATAGTTGACTTTACAAAGTCTGTCCTTTCAAAATGAGATTTTGAATTAATTCTCACTTTGAACTCAGTCTTGGAGATACTTTTGTTAATCGACTATAACTGAGTTCAGTTTATTGTCCTCAGAACGACGGACAATCAGAATAGAAGAGTCGTACTTTAGAGGAGATGCCATGAAATATAGTGTCGGAATTGAGCACCAATGGGCATAATTCATGATGCTTGAGGATTTTTGTACCATAGCTGTCAGACGAATATTTTGATAGCATAATTCAAAGAATTATACAAGCAAAAATGAAAACCTCATTCAAAAAGAGACGATTATCTGAGTCACTGAGTTGGGATCAGATTCGATTTAAATTTTGAATGAGCAGGTGAAGTTATTCTGACGAGATTGAAGATGATTTTTTTTCAGTCAAACGAGAATAACAACAACTTTGAACAGATAGATGAAGTATTTGGAATTCAGATACTGATCTCTGTACTCTGATCAAGGAGATCGAGTGATTTAGTAGAATTCTACTTTCATAGGTTTTGGTCAGATAAGAGAAAAGGGAGAATTTGTCTCTGATATTGTTCGACCCTTAAGAGATTCGGAAGATGAATATCATCAATCCCTCTTCATGTTCTTCGAACAAACATGATTGAATAGTTTGAGATGTCGAGTTACTTCGATAGATTCTTATTTTATTTACCGAACTGAGAATCTGTTCTGAAACAAACCGAGTCAGTAGTGACAGTACAATTGAGCCGATACAGACTTGGGGAAAACATTCGTGAGACAGAGTTCGAGCTGAGGCAGTGATTGCTAAACCATTTTTGAGAATTGAATTCTTATGGATGTTTTGAAATTATCTGTTATCTTTTGAGATTGAACCGTGTTGATTTCGAGGACGAAATCGATTCTTAGAGGGGGAGAATTGTAAGGCCCTGAAATTAATTATCTCGTAATTACCAGAGTTAATTATTATTTATTTTATATTTTAGGAGATTTAAATTGATAATTGAAAATTAAGAAATTTGAGGACTTAATTGATATTTGATTAGGGACCGAATTGCAAAGTGGAGAAGTTTGGGGACCATAGTGCAAAAAGAAATAAATATATATATAATTGTTAGACTAGTGGGTTGACTAGTCTCCACTTCATCCCTTCTCCTTCTCCATCGGTTTCTCTCTCCTCCATTGAAGGGGAGAAACGTGAATCTCCAAGCTTTCCCTTCCAAGGTTCTACTCGATCCGACCGTTAGATTTCCGATCCGAGTTGAGATTCATGATCACCGCAACAAGAGCTTCATTTTAATGTAAGTATTTATTCGATCGGACATGCTTCATTTTTCGGATGTTATTAAAATCGAATGATTTTTGGATATGTTGTTCTTGGGCTATCATAGATCGTATATTTGAAGTCGGATCGTTAAAAGAACGAAGTTTGAATTTATTATGATTTTTGAGGTGAAATTCGAAAATGATGATTTTTGATTGTGGTTGGATTTTGATTGTTTTGATGGATTGGAAGATGATATGAGTTGTATAAAATGGTTGGAGAGTGTTGATGATTTTTGGATTGACCGTTTAAAGTCGTTATGCCGTCGAAATTGAGTTTTGGACTATCGGTTATATTGTTTTGAGTTGTTCTATGGGTTTGTTGGAATGGTTGAATTGATATCGAATCCGTATTCCTTATTTCCAGAATTTGGTTGAAAGATTTGGGTTTGGAACGAACTTGGAAGCTTAAACCGATTGATGATTTGAAGACGGTATAGTATTCGTTCTTCTCGACTTTGATAATTGAATTGGAAAAGATTGTGAATCGAATTATTATTTTGATTTTAGGATTTGAAGTGAAGCCTTGAATAAGGTAAAAGATGACATTGGATTTGATGGGACAATTAACTCGAATTTGACTTAATTCGAGTGTCCAAAAGAAAATCACATACTTGCATGTTATTTGATTGAATGAGCTTTGTTGATTACTTGCTCTTATATTATTTCATGAATGGATTTGAATTTATGAGTGAAATCATGATAGAATACTCAATGGAAATTTATGATTAAAATTATGATTGAATGCATGAGATTTTATATGCATTAATATTGAGCCTTGATTATTCAAATTGATTTAGACGATTGATTTAGACGATCTAGGGATTATAATTGAGTGACTTTGGTACGTGATTTATTACCTGGTCTATTAAAACTCGCTATAATGCTCTGGAGTCTAGAGGATTAAAATATGCTACGTCCACCTCGAAGGGAGAGTTTGGTGTGATGGTTGGATATTTTATCCTCGGGATCCCAAACGAAGAAGAGAAGAGAAAATTCACCTTTTGATTATCCAGATTTGATAATC
This sequence comes from Henckelia pumila, assembly GCF_033568475.1. NCBI lineage: Eukaryota > Viridiplantae > Streptophyta > Magnoliopsida > Lamiales > Gesneriaceae > Henckelia > Henckelia pumila. The sequence continues at coordinate 209,935,866 of NC_133123.1, forward strand.
TTGAAAATCCAAAGACATGCATTGCATTTTATTGCATTTTGAATTGAGTTGTAGTTATAGCATGATTATGTTATACCACTTGAAGTTGTTGTCTCATTGTTTTTATATAACACGATTTGATTTATTACGTGGATTATTTGTTATATCTCTTTTACTGGGAATATTATTCTCACCGGATTATCCGGCTGTTGTCTTGTCTTTGTATATGTGCTTGGCAGCAGGTGGGGCAGGAACGAGTCAGAGATCTCTTGGATAGGTGGTCGAGTTGATAGAGTGAGGCCTTGGTGTTTTAGAAGTCGAACTTTGTATTCGAACTCGGTTGTACTTGTGGTATTTTGATTTTGGAACTTAGAAGTGATGCATGTTCTACTAGATTGATTATTGTACAACTTTAGAACTTCATGTATGGTATTTGACCTGTTGGAATATCAATGCATGCTTATGATTAAGTTGGGTTATGGTTTTGCACTTTCCCAAGCCTTAGAATTGATTTTTGGCAGTGTTTTTCAGTGTAATTCGAAGGGGCAGCGCGCCCGCTCAACTTAAAGAGCGCCCGCGCCTCTCCTAGGTTGGAAATTTGCATTTTGCGAAGGCTCGGTGCGCCCGCGCCATGAAGAGGCGCGCCCGCGCCAGTTTTACGAACCACAGGCGCGCCCGCGCCTATGATCCGACAAAAAAAAAAAAAAATTCCTTTGTTTTTAATCTTGATTCTTTTATGCTTAATCATTGTTTATCCTGAGATTAGACGATTAGAACCGAGGTCTCACACCTAAACGCGACCAAAGTCAAGACGAGTCCTCCTCTCGAGCCGCTGCTCGTTCTTATGCCAATTTCGCCGGGCTCTTTGTCAATGACGCCGCCCGTGATCGGTACATCGAAGCCAAAGTAAGTCGTTCACCTATTCCTGAACGTGGTTTTGATGTAGACTTGGCCTATCCAGATATTGTTCGGACCATTCAAGAGCGAGGTTGGACCAAATTCTGCGACCCACCTCCTCCCGCTGTAGTACCGCTTGTTCGTGAATTTTATGCAAATGCGGTGGAGAGGAATTATAGCAAGGCGTTTGTTAGGGGGAAAATGATTTCTTTCTTGCCGCATGAGTTGAATTCTTTATATGATCTACCGGAGGTGGACGATTCGCTCTATCAAAGCTTGCAGGACGGCCCGGAATTGGATGAGTTGCTTGAACAACTGGCATACCCTGGAGCTACATGGGTTGACCCAGTTTCTGTCATGCACTTCAAGGAGCGGTTCTTACGTGTGCGTCCTGCATCATGGTATGATTTCGTGATTCGGCGTCTGATGCCGATATTAAATTCCAGCGACGTCAGTCTTGAGCGTGCTACCCTTCTTTATGCGCTTGAAATAGGAGCGCCAATTAATGTGGGGCGTGTCCTTCATAGTGAGATTCACAGGTCCATCCATAACGTCACCGTGGGTCTCTACTTTCCCATGATCATCACCCTTCTCTGCATACGCGCTGGAGTTTCAATCCGTAATGATGAAGAGTGGTTGCAGCCTCAGCGATCCCTCGATACCGCTTTCTGTGAAGCTAAGAGGGCGCATCGTGTTAGAAATTTTATGATGGACGGCCACTTCCAACAACCGCCAGCCCCCCACAGGCCTCCTCCTCCTCCTCCTCCTCCTCCTCCTCCTCGTCGCTCTCAAGCTGATGCCATCCGTGAGCTCACTGCCTACGTCCATCATCAGGATGCATACAATACGGTGGCGGCTCACAATTCGCAAGCCTTAGATTCTTTAATGCGCAATCTGACATTGCACTTTGGCCTTGATACAAATGCCGTACCGGCCTCTCTGCCGTATCCGCCACCTTTCCCATTCCAATATACTGCTCCTGTCCTTCCTCCGGAGGCTGAAGAGGACGACGCCGACCTTTAAACCAGTGGAGTTCCGTTTTCGTTTTTGCATTGCATTCTGTTTAGTTGTTTGGTTGAGTTTTGTGTTGTCTTGCATTGAGGACAATGTGTAAGTTAAGTGTGTGTGGGGGGGGGGGGGGTATTCATGTATTGCATTTCATTTGCATTGTTGTTTTTTATTGTGTTTTATATTTAGTGCATTTTCGAGCTTTAGCATTCTTTTGCATTTTGTATTGAGTTGAGAAAGAAACAGGTAGCCTGGCCGATGATGACGTTTTGTGTGTGAATTCCATGCTTATCTGACAAGTTTTTGCACTGATGGAACTCCGTAGACGAGTGAACTCTTACATACTCTGTGAATTACACTCAAATATGAATTTTGAAACATACAAACGTGGATAGGATTAAGGCATTTTTGTTGGATTATTTGGGCCTTAATTTGATTGAATCTTTTATCCTTAGATGCCCTTTGAGCTTTCACATATATATGAGCACATGAGGTGCATATCTCTGAATTTTTTGCAAAATCATCGTTTACTGTTGATGATTCCTTCTTTTCTGCACTGATGAATGTTTGTATGAGTTGATTGTGAATTGAGACATGTCTAGAACTTGTTCAAGCATCCCTCGAGGCGCAATACGGGTACACTGTGACTTAGGAGTGATGTAGGCAATTTTTCTAAATTCGTTTGAGCTTTTCAAGCCACCCACTTTATTAATAATCCGTAGTACCTTGTTCGAGCCTGATTGAAAATCGAATGGCATGCGTGCAAACGTGTGGTAAACCCCCATTCGGCATTATTTCAAGGTCCTACAACTACTACCTATAGCCTAAACACTATTTCCTACCTTTAAGGGAGTGAGTTGAATGTCAAAATTATTTTATGCTCCTGAGTTGAAACAAATAATTGGGAATGGTGTGATGATAGCTTGAAAGAGAAAAAAAATAGTAGTGACAAGGGGATAGATAAAAAAAAATTGATGAAACAAAGTTGTGAAAAAGAAGAAAAAAAATGGAGATCAATGAAGTGGAAAGAGGTGTGAAAATGAATGAAAAAGAGTGCAATCTTAAGATATACATAATTTACTCCCTATTTGAATTCTTTTCCTTCATTGTAGCTATAAGCCAAGCCTACATTATAAGCCCATTAAGACCTATTGACCGAGTCACAGTCGCCTAATATACTAGTGGAGAGGGGTTGCGAGAATTTTTCCTATGGACTGTCGATTTACACTATTGATGAATATGAATGTTTTATCGAAACACGCACACACTAGATTTCTTTATTTTTAACCGATTGTGAGTGTGTTGCTTTGATTCCTATTCATTGTTATCCCGTGAAACCATGAAAAGTCCTCATGATCTATGAATGTGTGAATTGGATTTGGAGGCGAGTGATTGGAACGTGCGTTGCGGGGTTTATCAGTTTGTGGGGTGAAATCAGTGTGGTTTTAAAATTTTCAAAACATTGTGAGTTGGATGGATGGATGTGAATATTTTTTGAAAATGAACTGAGGCCAGTGCTCCGTAGTATTTCTTAATTCGTGTTTGCATATTTTGTTTTGCATAACTTACTCGAGGGTGAGTAAGGATTAGGTGTGGGGGAGTTTGATAGTTACATTTTTATTGCATTTGTTAATGGCATTGTGTTGTTGTTTTGCATTAGTTTACTTGTTTTATTTTTGCATTTTGTTCATATTGCATTTTCCGTGTTTACATGAAGGGATACTCGTTTTTGTGGTTAGGTCGCTCATTTTACAGACTAGGACGGAGCTTTGAAGCAAGGGAAGTACTGGGCATTTCTGGAGAATTCACGCCGCTCGATCCGCAGGATGTTGCAGATCGAGCGGGGGCCTATATTTTGAAGACAGTAGGATGGAATTTTACACCGCTCGATCCGCAGAAGTTTACTGATCGAGCGGTGCATGTGTTTTTCCAGGCGGTAGGCTAACAAATTGGTCTCGCTCGATCCGCAGGATGTTGCCGATCGAGCGAGCATAGCTGTTCGGGAAGAGTTTTGGTATTTTTGGAAACTTTGTTATTTTGGACTCTAGGCTTTATTAGACTCCTAATTCCGTTTTAGACAATTATTATCAGTTTTAGAGACTCTCTCTTGGAGTCTAGGTTTTATTCTCTTGAATTTTCATCTCTAGTTTTCTTCTTTTCTTTGAATTTTTATGAATTTGGTGATGAATCGTTGTAGCTAACTCTTTATACTTGGTTGAGGGAGACGAAACCTTGATTTATTCTATTCATGAGATTCGATTCGTATTGTTTAATCTTTATTAAGTATCAATATTTGATCTGTTTTATTTTATGTTTGTATGCAAAATTTTAGGATTGGCCATCTTAGGAGTTTGTCTTGCAAGCGATAGCTAAATTAGAGTTCAAATCCGTAATTGTTTGAATAAACTAATTTGCGAAGTAACTACGTGTGATAATTTCTGCTGTTGAATTTATTATTTCGTAGGATCAATTATTGACTAGGCTAAATACAACCGCTGGTGTTTGTGTTGTCTAGGTTCGTCAGTTTTACTTGTTTGAATGCTACCGTGGATTTAAATCTAGATTGTTGTTATCGGGTTAATTCATTGGTAAGGGTTAATTTTGAATGCTGTTTTCTAATTAACAAAATTACGGTGAAACAAGAATTGGGTTTTCAGTGACGAATATTTAATAAGATTAATTATTTTCAGAGAATCGATGATTGAATGAATGAATATCAAGGGTGTAGTCGACCGATATCAAATCTCGTCTCTAATTGATTTCTCCAGTTTATTATTTAATCCTGCATGCTAGTGAATTTTAATTGTTTAAAAGTTTTAGTAGTTAATCTCAACCCCAAAACCCCCATTTTATTTATTTAGAACACATTGAATTTGCCTTTTCTCGTGGGAACGATCCCTACTCACACTACTACATTATTTGTTTATCTGATTGAGTCAGGTAATTTGGGCGTGGCACGATTAAGCGCGACAATTCGCTCCGATTCGTCCCTCCCCACCCCCTGCAACACCCGAAACCTACGTCCAATGGTGGCTATATATTTACTCTATGTTAATTGTTCGTCTTTGTCTCACGAAGCCAAAACATGCATGTTATATTAGTTGGTTTTATCGAAATAATGTGATAAATGATGGGAAATTGAAAAATTTTATTATGATTCCTCGGCCATTTTTTGCACTTTTCCTGAAAAATGGGAAAATTTTGCTAAGTATATTATAAGGGGGGGCAAAAAAAAAATTTCCTATGTCAGAATTTTAGGTCATGCGCCGCACATGGGAATGTCGGCGAGTGCGCGTGGGTGCCCGAATATTAGGCGAATGAAACGTTCTCGTGCGCGTGTGCGGCACTTGGCACGTCAGGCATGTTGGCGTGCGCGTGTGGTCGGAATATGGGCAAAGAAAAACGTGCGAGTGCCCGAATATTAGGCAAATGAACGTGCGCGTGCGCGTGTGTGGCACTTGGCACTTGGGCACGTCGGGCATGTCGGCGTGCTCGTGTGGTCGGAATATGGGCAAAGCAAAACGTACGAGTTCCCAAATATTAGGCAAATGAAACGTGCGCGTGCGCGTGCGCGTGTGCGACACTTGGGCACGTCAGACATGTCGGCGTGCGCGTGTGGTCGGAATATGGACAAAGCAAAACGTGCGGGTGCCCGAATATTAGGCAAATGAACGTGCGCGTGCGCGTGTGCGGCACTTGGCACTTGGGCACGTCGGGCATGTCGGCGTGCGCGTGTGGTCGGAATATGGGCAAAGAAAAACGTGCGCGAGCGAGTGCCCGGATATAAGGGAAATGAAACGTGCGCGTGAGATCAAAACATGGGCAAAGAAAAACCTGCGCGAGCGGGTGCCCATGTTGGGAGCACCGTGCGCCCGGGCAGGTGGCCACGTGCGGCGCGTAGCACCAACCAGCAAGCCAAACGATGATTCTCACGGCACAATGTTGTTTTCTCTCGAGTTATCATGCATAAATAATGCATCTAAGGTGTCGGATTTGTGCCACCATGGGTGCCCAAGTTGGGAGCACCGTGCGCACGGGCGGGTGGCCACGTGCGGCGCGTAGCGCCAACGAGCGAGCCAAACGATGATTCTCACGGCACAATGTTGTTTTCTCTCGAGTTATCATGCATAAATAATGCATCTAAGGTGTCGGATTCGTGCCACCATGGGTGCCCAAGTTGGAAGTACCATGAGCACGGGCGGGTGGCCACGTGCGGCACTTGCGCACATCGGGCATGTCGGCGTGCGCGTGTGGTCGGAATATGGGCAAAGAAAAACGTGCGAGTTCCGGAATATTAGGCAAATTAACGTGCGCGTGTGCGGCACTTGGCACCTGGGCATGTCAGCGTGCGCGTGTGGTCGGAATATGGGCAAAGCAAAACGTGCGAGTGCCCGAATATTAGGCAAATGAAACGTGCGCGTGCGCGTATTGCGGCACTTGGCAGTTGAGCACGTCTGGCATGTCGGCGTGCGCATGTGGTAGGAATACGTGCAAAGCAAAACGTGCGCGTCCGAGTGCCCGGATATAAGGGAAATGAAACGTGCGCGTGAGATCGGAACATGGGCAAAGCAAAACGTGCGCGAGCGGGTGCCCAAGTTGGGAGCATCGTGCGCACGGGCGGGTGGCCACGTGCGGCGCGTAGCGCCAAGGAGCGAGCCAAACGATGATTCTCACGGCACAATGTTGTTTTCTCTCGAGTTATCATGCATAAATAATGCATCTAAGGTGTCGGATTCGTGCCACCATGGGTGCCCAAGTTGGGAGCACCGTGCGCACGGGCGGGTGGCCACGTGCGGCGCGTAGCGCCAACGAGCGAGCCAAACGATGATTCTCACGGCACAATGTTGTTTTCTCTCGAGTTATCATGCATAAATAATGCATCTAAGGTGTCGGATTCATGCCACAATGGGTGCCCAAGTTGGAAGCACCGTGCGCACGGGCGGGTGGCCACATGCGGCGCTTACGCCAATGAGCGAGCCAAACGATGATTCTCACGGCACAATGTTGTTTTCTCTCGAGTTATCATGCATAAATAATGCATCTAAGGTGTGAGACCTCGATTCTAATCATCTAATCTTGTGCTAAACAATAATTATGCATAAAAGAACCCAGATTAAAAGCAAAGGAAATAATTGTTTTTTGGATGAATAGTGCCCGCTCGATCTGTAAGATCTTACCGATCGATCGGGGCAATTTTTCAGAAAACTAGAAACTTGCTAAAACTGACTCGCTCGATTGGTAACATCTTACCGATCGATCGGCGACAGTTCTGAACTAAAAATACAGCATAAAACTTGTCCAAACTCAATCCAATTCATGCATAAACCAATACAAGGTAGTTCTAGAGTTATACAATCTCAAACTAATAGAACATGCATCAATCTGAGTTCCATCACCGATACAAAACGAATTCGAATAAAATCTACGTTCGATTCCATAATCGACTTCTACAACAACAAGGCCTCACTCAATTAACTCGACCACCTAGCCATGCGATCTCTGACTCGATTCTGCCCCACCTGTTGCAAAGCACACATACAAAGACAAGACAACAGCCGGATAATCCGGTGAGAATAATATTCCCAGTAAAAGAGACATAAAAAATAATCCAAGTAATAAATAAATCGTGATATATAAAACAATGAAACAAACAACTACAAGTGGTATAACAAAATCATGCTATAACTACAGTTCAATTCAAAATGCAATAACATGCAATGCATGTCTTTGAGTTTTCAAGATTATAAAATCTGGATAATCAAAAGGTGAATTTTCTCTTCTCTTCCTCGTGTGGGATCCCGAGGTTAAAATATCCAACTATCACACAGAACTCTCCCTTCGAGGTGGACGTGAAATATTTTAATCCTCCAGACTCCAGAGCATTATAGCGAGTTTTAATAGACCAGGTAATAAATCACGTACCAAAGTCACTCAACTATAATCCCTAGATCGTCTAAATCAAATCGAATAATCAAGGCTCAATATGAATGCATATGAAATCTCATGCATTCAATCATAATTTCAATCATAAATTTAATTGAGCATTCTATCATGATTTCACTCATAAATTCAAATCCATTCATGAAATCATATAAGAGCAAGTAATCAACAAAGCTCATTCAATCAAATAACATGCAAGTATGTCATTTTCTTTTGGACACTCGAATTCAGTCAAATTCGAGTTAATCGTCCCATCATATCCAATGTCATCTTTTACCTTATTCGAGGCTTCACTTAAAATCCTGAAATCAAAAGAATAATTCGATTCACAATCTCTTCCAATTCAATTATCAAAGTCGAGAAGAACGAATACTATACCGTCTTCAAATCATCAATCGGTTTAAGCTTCAAAGTTCATTCCAAACCCGAATGATTCAACCAAATTCTGAAATTGTGGAACATACGGATTCGCTATCAAATCAATAACTCAAACAAACCCGGAAATCAAACCGAACCAATACAATCTCCCATTCAAACTTGATTTCGACGGCATAACGGTTATAAATGCAACTATCCGTAAATACAAACAACAATAATTCAATCTAAACCACCCAAATCAACAACAATTCATCCAATCCCATCCAATTACAACAAATCCCAAAACACCCATTTTCGAAATTTGCTTCCAAAAAATCATAATAAATCTAAACTTCGATCTTTCTCCGATCCGACTTCAAATATACGATCTATGCTAGCCCAAGAACAACATATCCAAAAATCATTCGATTCTAATAATATTCAAAAAATGAAGTATGTCCGATCAAAGAAATACTTACGTTAAAATGAAGCTCTTGTTTCCGTGATCGCAAAACTACATTCGAAATAAAAATCTATCGGTCGGATCGAGCCAAACCCGGAAGAAGAAGCTTGAAGATGGGGCAGCTATGGAGGATTCTACCGAGAGAGAGGAAAGAGGGAGGAAGGAGAAAGAAATAATGAAGACTAGTCATGTAGTGACCCTAACCCGGATCACCTACTAAACAGAACTTATGCATGCAATAAACTTAATAAAACAGATATCAGAATAAAACTGCGGAATCCATAAATAGATAACAACCCCAAGTAAAGGAATCTGTAATTTATCAAATAATATACAACCAAATCGAATAGCTGTATAAACCCAAAACAACAGTAATAAAACCTAAGCGAAGCTCCAGCTGGCCAACCACTGACTAGCCCCTCCTGGATCCACCCTCCTCGTCCAATCGCAAACCTGCCCCATGGAATAGGGTATCCAGAAAATACAGAGTACGAGACGTGAGCATAAAACGCTCAGTGCGAGAGTATGAGTATACATGCATGCAAAGTGAACTCCCTATAAACTCGAGGTCAAGGATCAGATAACAGAGACAGACCGGGCCCTGGTATGTAGCACGCTGTGCCGTCGCTTCAGGAGATGGCTCCCATACCGAGATAACCGTGGATACGCCGGACCCAAATCGATGGAAGTCCATCCACTAACAGGATAGGGTACAACCCTACTAAAAGACATCTCGAAAGAGATACAGCAAGATGCAAATGAATGCAGCATAAAATCATGGCATATAACTCATGCAGTCACATAATACATGCATACTCAGTCAGGATATCTCGAACAATACTTTCGTACCTCAAAACAGTGCAAGCTCTACCAACTCTAGGTCCACGCCTATAGTCTGCTCTACACTGTCAATTGATACTACTATCATTAAAGTGCTCTAAAAGCCTTAACTAAGCTATTGCATACTCCTAAATATTTATAGGAAGCAAAAGCTATACCTTCGTCCGTTGTTAGCCCTTTGATGTCGATGCCTCCAGAACTTGGGCACAACTCCGCTACGACTACTGAACGCCTCGCCGACCTCCGAACCAAGCCTAAGAAGACTAGAACAGCTCCAAAAGGACTAGAAAGGAAAGGAGAACTCGGAATTGGCAAATGAAAGTGAAGTCTCGGCCTTCTATTTATAGACAACGATCGGAACTTCCGATCCTTGATCGGAATGTCCGAACCTCGATCGGAACGTCCGATCCTGTCATCGGAGCTTCCGAAGATCCTGATCTGCCACGTGTCAAAATATCACTTGTTGATTCCGGATAGGGGTGATCGGAGCTTCCGGTCCTGATCGGAGCTTCCGATCTTGCCACACGTCATGCCTGGCGTAATATGATCGGAGCTTCCGATCCTGCATCGGAGCTTCCGATCCTGTTCGGAACTTCCGAACCTACCTTCGGAGCTTCCGAACTCTACCCAAGTAATTATGATTAATTCCTTAATTACTGATTTTGGTTACGGGCTACTACATTCTCCCCCACTTAAGATATTTCGTCCTCGAAATCAGATCTTAAGTAACGAATGCAAAAACAGAAATCAGAAACATTATTTATTCAAATCAAACGATTACAGAGTTTGCAACTGAATACAACTTAAAGAATGAAATCAAAACAACTCAAGATGGTCTTTACGCATCCTGTCCTCAAGCTCCCAAGTAGCTTCCTCAGTGCCTCGGCGCTGCCACTAAACTAAAACCAAAGGAATGACTTTGTTCCGTAAAACCTTATCCTTATAATCCAGGATACGAAGAGGTTTCTCAACATAAGTCAAATCCTTGTCTACCTGAACCTCAGACCGCTGCAGAATATGAGATTCATCCGCCACATACCGTCGCAACAGAGATACGTGAACACGTCGTGAATACTGGATAGATGTGGTGGCAAAGCTAGTCGATAAGCCAAATCACCAATGCTCTCCAAGATCTCAAACAGACCGATAAATCTGGGAGACAACTTGCCCTTAAGGCCAAATCTGAGAATCTTGCGGAAAGGTGACACTCTCAGAAACACTTTCTCCCCGACATCGAACTGCAAAGGCCTACGCTTGATATTAGCATAGCTGACCTGACGATCCTGTGCAGTCTTAATCCGTTTCTTGATTTGATCAACAATGTCTATCGCCTACTGGATAAACTCCGGTCCCTCAGCCTGTCTCTCCCCCACTTTTTCCCAGAAGAGTGGAGTACGACAACGTCGCCCATACAACGCCTCAAAAGGTGCCATCCCAATACTAGTGTGATAGCTGTTGTTGTAAGCGAACTCGATCAACAGCAAATGATCCTGCCAGGCTGAACCAAAATCCATGATGCACGCTCTAAGCATATCTTCTAACGTACGGATAGTGCGCTCTGACTGACCATCAGTCTCCGGATGATAGGCTGTACTCAAACTGAGAGTAGTACCCATCGCACACTGAACACTCCCCCAGAATCTAGAAGTAAACCTGGGGTCCCGATCGCTGACAATGCTCACAGGCACTCCATGAAGTCGGACGATCTCCTGAATGTACATCCGTGCCATGCGATCCACAGAGTACTCTCGGCTATAGGCAATGAAATGCGCTGACTTGGTGAGTCGGTCCACACCACCCAGATAGCATCATAGTTCCTCGGGGATACCGGCAAATGGGTCACAAAGTCCATAGTGATAAACTCCCATTTCCATTCAGGAATAGGCAGACTGTGAAGCAATCCTCAGGTCGGTGCTCTGCCTTGACCTGTTGACACACCAAACATCTCAAAACAAATGATAAACACTGCGTTTCATTCCCTTCCACCAGAAACGAGTACGTAGATCCTTGTACATCTTGTTGCTCCCAGGATGAATACTCAACTTAGTGCGATGTGCCTGAGACAAAATCTCCTCTCGCAACTCTTCATCCTGAGGAATCACAAGCCTACCAGACAAACACAGAAAGCCATCTGACTGATAATGAAATCCAGACGAGCTACCCTCGTTAGCTAGACGAGCTAAACGCTGGGTCTTCGAATCAGACATCTGAGCATCTCGGATCCGCGAGTACAAGGCTGGCTCAGATAATATCGCAAACATCTGGATACTCTGCATACCTTTCTTATGCCTGAAGGTATAACCTGAAGTACAACAGTCACTGATCGCACTAGACATCGAACAAGTTTGAAGTGCGGATAGTCGCACCTTGCGACTCAAGGCATCAGCGGTGAGATTAGCAGCTCCCGGATGGTACTTAATCTCGCAATCATAGTCCTTAAGAAAGTCCATCCAACGTCTCTGCCTCATGTTCAACTCCGCCTGAGTGAACAAATACTTGAGACTCTTATGGTCGGTGAAGATCTCAAATTTCTCGCCATACAGATAATGACGACAGATCTTCAAAGCGAACACAATGGTTGCCAATTCCAAATCATGGACTGGGTAGTTGTCCTCGTGAAGCTTCAGCTGTCTAGAAGCGTATGCGATCACATGCCCATTCTGAGTCAGGACACAACCCAACCCTTGAAGAGAAGCATCCGTGTAAACTACATACCCTCCAGATCCTGACGGTAATGCCAACACCGGCGCAGAAGTCAACCGCCGTTGAAGCTCACGGAAATTCTCCTCACATTCGGAGGACCACTCAAAATCCACACCCTTGCGGGTAAGCTGCGTCAACGGTCGAGCTAACTGAGAGAAGTTCAGAATGAAGCGACGATAATACCCTGCTAGACCCAGAAAACTACGGATCTCAGCAACTGTCGTCGGACGCGACCAATTAAGTACCGCTTCAATCTTGCTTGGATCAACAGAAATCCCCTCCCTGGATATGATATGGCCAAGAAAGACCACTCTATCCATCCAGAACTCACACTTGCTCAGCTTGGCGTACAACTGCTCATCTCGAAGAGTCTGCAGTACCAACCGCAAGTAAGAAACATGCTCTTCCGTATTACGCGAATAAACCAGGATGTCGTCAATGAAGACCACGACAAACTTGTCCAAATACTCCCTGAAGACACGGTTCATCAAATCCATGAATATAGCCGGCGCATTAGTCAAACCAAATGACATCACTAGAAACTCGTAATGCCCATAGCGAGTACGGAATGCAGTTTTGGCTACGTCCTGATCACGGACTCTCAACTGATGATACCCAGATCTCAGGTCAATCTTGGAGTAAACTGATGTGCCCTGCAGCTGGTCAAACAAGTCATCAACACGAGGCAACGGATACTTGTTCTTCACAGTCACTCGATTCAGCTGCCGATAGTCAATGCACAGCCGCATCGACCCATCCTTCTTCTTCACGAAGAGAACATGAGCTCCCCAAGGAGATACACTAGGACGAATGTACCCCTTGTCCAAAAGATCCTGTAGCTGATTCTTTAACTCACGCATCTCTGACGGAGCCAGACGATACGGTGCTCTAGAAATAGGCGAAGTACCCGGCATCAACTCTATGCCAAACTCGACTTCCCTAGCAGTAGGAAAACCCGGAATCTCATCAGGAAACACATCTGGAAATTCATCCACAACAGGAATGCTCTTTATCCCAATACTCTCAGCGGACAAATCAACTGCATAGATAAGGTAGCTTCCCACGCCAGACTCTAGAGCTCGACAGGCTCTCAAAGCTGATACCAAAGGCATCGGGGGTCGCGCTCCCTCACCATAGAAAAACCAACTCTCACTCCCTTCCAGATGAAAGCGTACTAATCTCTGATAGCAGTCCACTGAAGCTCGATAGGTAGTCAGCACATCTATTCCCAGAATGCAATCAAAGTCGTCCATCGCCAGGACAATGAGATTCGCTAACAGAATGTTCCCTTCGAACTCTAAAGGGCAACCCATCACTAGACGCTTAGCCAAAGCAGATTGGCCGTCGGAAATAGAAATAGACATCACTACGTCTAGTGCAATGCATGGTAACTTATGCCTCTTAACAAAACGTGCAGAAATGAAGGAATGAGATGCACCAGTGTCAATAAGTACAAGAGCAGGTATACCATAAAGCAGAAATGTACCTGCGATGACTTTCTCATTCTCCTCCACAGCCTGATCATGTCTCAGGGCAAACACCTGGCCAGAAGCTCGTGGCCTCAAATGAGAACTCCCAGCAGACTGTCCCTGCGACCTCTGCTGAACGGTGGCCTGAGAACCCGATCCTGAACCAGATCCAGAACTGCCTCCCCCAGACAGTGGACAATCCCTCCGGATATGACCAGTCTCTCCACAACGAAAACAAGCTCCAGAAGCTCTACGGCACTTGTCGGATGGATGGTTCTTCCCACAGTGATCACACTTGTCCTTCTTACCGTAACGGACAACACCTCCAGAACCAGAGGAAGAAGAAGATCCAGATTTCTTGAAAGTTTGGGCATGGGGACCCAAAGAACTAGTAGGCCTCGACTGAGGGAAAGACCTGTTCCGCCGAATTCTGTCCTCCGCCTGGTGACAACGGCTCACCAAACCCTCGTAGGACATGTCGTCGCCAACCGCCACACGGTCATGGATCTCAGGGTTAAGGCCCTGAAGGAACAGATTATACTTCATCTCTGAGCTATCAGCAATCTCGGGGCAATAGGATAGCAGATCAAAGAACCTCTGCTGATACTCATCGATAGACATGGCTCCCTATCGCAGACTCAGTAGCTCGCCTGCCTTCGACTGACGGAGTGCAGGAGGAAAATACCGCTTTTGGAAAGCTGTGCGGAACTCGGC